>NW_018745685.1:0-16922 GCF_001683475.1 Chenopodium quinoa
AATCAAATGAAGGTCAAATGCATTCAACAAAGCTATCAAATGAAAGTCAAATGGATTCTACAAAGCTAATTAAATGAAATGAAAGTCAAACGTATTCAAACAAAGCTAATTGAATCAAATGAAATTCTAATACATTCTACAAAGCTAATAGAATCAAATAAAAGTCAAACACATTCAAACAAAGCATTTTGAATCAAATGAAAGTCAAATGCATTCAACAAAGCTAATTGAATAAAATGAAAGTCAAACACATTCAATCAAAGCTAATTGAATCAAATGAAAGTCTAATGCATTCTACAAAGCTAATTGAATCAAATGAAAGTCAAACACATTCAAACAAAGCTTCTTGAATCAAATGAAAGTCAAATGCATTCATCAAAGCTAATTAGATCAAATGAAAGTCAAATGCATTTAACAAAGCTAATTAAATCAAATGAAAGTAAAACACATTCAAACAAAGCTAATTGATTCAAATGAAAGTCAAACACATTCAAACAAAGCTTTTTGAATCATATGAAAGTCAAATGCATTCCACAAAGCTAATTGAATCAAATGAAAGTCAAACAAATTCAAACTAAGCTAATTGAATCAAATGAAAGTCTAATGCTTTCTACAAAGCTAATTGAATCAAATAAAGTCAAACACATTCAAACAAACTTTTTGAATCAAATGAAAGTCAAATGCATTCATCAAAGCTAATTGAATCAAATGAAAGTCAAATGCATTCTACAAAGCTAATTAAATCAAATGAAAGTAAAACACATTCAAACAAAGCTAATTGATTCAAATGAAAGTCAAACACATTCAAACATAGCTTTTTGAATCATATGAAAGTCAAATGCATTCCACAAATCTAATTGAATCAAATGAAAGTCAAATGCATTCTACAAAGCGAAATGAATAAAATAAAAGTCAAATTCATTCAAACAAAGCTTTTTGAATCAAATGAAGGTCAAATGCATTCAACAAAGCTATCAAATGAAAGTCAAATGGATTCTACAAAGCTAATTAAATGAAATGAAAGTCAAACGTATTCAAACAAAGCTAATTGAATCAAATGAAATTCTAATACATTCTACAAAGCTAATAGAATCAAATAAAAGTCAAACACATTCAAACAAAGCATTTTGAATCAAATGAAAGTCAAATGCATTCAACAAAGCTAATTGAATAAAATGAAAGTCAAACACATTCAATCAAAGCTAATTGAATCAAATGAAAGTCTAATGCATTCTACAAAGCTAATTGAATCAAATGAAAGTCAAACACATTCAAACAAAGCTTTTGAATCAAATGAAAGTCAAATGCATTCATCAAAGCTAATTAGATCAAATGAAAGTCAAATGCATTTAACAAAGCTAATTAAATCAAATGAAAGTAAAACACATTCAAACAAAGCTAATTGATTCAAATGAAAGTCAAACACATTCAAACAAAGCTTTTTGAATCATATGAAAGTCAAATGCATTCCACAAAGCTAATTGAATCAAATGAAAGTCAAACAAAGCTAATTGAATCAAATGAAAGTCAAAACAAAGCTAATTGAATCAAATAAAGTCAAACACATTCAAACAAAATCATCAAATGAATCAAATGAAAGTCAAATGCATTCTACAAAGCGAAATGAATAAATAAAAGTCAAATTCATTCAAACAAAGCTTTTTGAATCAAATGAAGGTCAAATGCATTCAACAAAGCTATCAAATGAAAGTCAAATGGATTCTACAAAGCTAATTAAATGAAATGAAAGTCAAACGTATTCAAACAAAGCTAATTGAATCAAATGAAATTCTAATACATTCTACAAAGCTAATAGAATCAAATAAAAGTCAAACACATTCAAACAAAGCATTTTGAATCAAATGAAAGTCAAATGCATTCAACAAAGCTAATTGAATAAAATGAAAGTCAAACACATTCAATCAAAGCTAATTGAATCAAATGAAAGTCTAATGCATTCTACAAAGCTAATTGAATCAAATGAAAGTCAAACACATTCAAACAAAGCTTTTGAATCAAATGAAAGTCAAATGCATTCATCAAAGCTAATTAGATCAAATGAAAGTCAAATGCATTAACAAAGCTAATTAAATCAAATGAAAGTAAAACACATTCAAACAAAGCTAATTGATTCAAATGAAAGTCAAACACATTCAAACAAAGCTTTTTGAATCATATGAAAGTCAAATGCATTCCACAAAGCTAATTGAATCAAATGAAAGTCAAACAAATTCAAACTAAGCTAATTGAATCAAATGAAAGTCTAATGCTTCTACAAAGCTAATTGAATCAAATAAAGTCAAACACATTCAAACAAACTTTTTTGAATCAAATGAAAGTCAAATGCATTCATCAAAGCTAATTGAATCAAATGAAAGTCAAATGCATTCTACAAAGCTAATTAAATCAAATGAAAGTAAAAACATTCAAACAAAGCTAATTGATTCAAATGAAAGTCAAACACATTCAAACATAGCTTTTTGAATCATATGAAAGTCAAATGCATTCCACAAATCTAATTGAATCAAATGAAAGTCAAATGCATTCTACAAAGCGAAATGAATAAAATAAAAGTCAAATTCATTCAAACAAAGCTTTTTGAATCAAATGAAGGTCAAATGCATTCAACAAAGCTATCAAATGAAAGTCAAATGGATTCTACAAAGCTAATTAAATGAAATGAAAGTCAAACGTATTCAAACAAAGCTAATTGAATCAAATGAAATTCTAATACATTCTACAAAGCTAATAGAATCAAATAAAAGTCAAACACATTCAAACAAAGCATTTTGAATCAAATGAAAGTCAAATGCATTCAACAAAGCTAATTGAATAAAATGAAAGTCAAACACATTCAATCAAAGCTAATTGAATCAAATGAAAGTCTAATGCATTCTACAAAGCTAATTGAATCAAATGAAAGTCAAACACATTCAAACAAAGCTTTTGAATCAAATGAAAGTCAAATGCATTCATCAAAGCTAATTAGATCAAATGAAAGTCAAATGCATTTAACAAAGCTAATTAAATCAAATGAAAGTAAAACACATTCAAACAAAGCTAATTGATTCAAATGAAAGTCAAACACATTCAAACAAAGCTTTTTGAATCATATGAAAGTCAAATGCATTCCACAAAGCTAATTGAATCAAATGAAAGTCAAACAAATTCAAACTAAGCTAATTGAATCAAATGAAAGTCTAATGCTTTCTACAAAGCTAATTGAATCAAATAAAGTCAAACACATTCAAACAACCTTTTTGAATCAAATGAAAGTCAAATGCATTCATCAAAGCTAATTGAATCAAATGAAAGTCAAATGCATTCTACAAAGCTAATTAAATCAAATGAAAGTAAAACACATTCAAACAAAGCTAATTGATTCAAATGAAAGTCAAACACATTCAAACATAGCTTTTTGAATCATATGAAAGTCAAATGCATTCCACAAATCTAATTGAATCAAATGAAAGTCAAATGCATTCTACAAAGCGAAATGAATAAAATAAAAGTCAAATTCATTCAAACAAAGCTTTTTGAATCAAATGAAGGTCAAATGCATTCAACAAAGCTATCAAATGAAAGTCAAATGGATTCTACAAAGCTAATTAAATGAAATGAAAGTCAAACGTATTCAAACAAAGCTAATTGAATCAAATGAAATTCTAATACATTCTACAAAGCTAATAGAATCAAATAAAAGTCAAACACATTCAAACAAAGCATTTTGAATCAAATGAAAGTCAAATGCATTCAACAAAGCTAATTGAATAAAATGAAAGTCAAACACATTCAATCAAAGCTAATTGAATCAAATGAAAGTCTAATGCATTCTACAAAGCTAATTGAATCAAATGAAAGTCAAACACATTCAAACAAAGCTTTTGAATCAAATGAAAGTCAAATGCATTCATCAAAGCTAATTAGATCAAATGAAAGTCAAATGCATTTAACAAAGCTAATTAAATCAAATGAAAGTAAAACACATTCAAACAAAGCTAATTGATTCAAATGAAAGTCAAACACATTCAAACAAAGCTTTTTGAATCATATGAAAGTCAAATGCATTCCACAAAGCTAATTGAATCAAATGAAAGTCAAACAAATTCAAACTAAGCTAATTGAATCAAATGAAAGTCTAATGCTTTCTACAAAGCTAATTGAATCAAATAAAGTCAAACACATTCAAACAAACCTTTTTGAATCAAATGAAAGTCAAATGCATTCATCAAAGCTAATTGAATCAAATGAAAGTCAAATGCATTCTACAAAGCTAATTAAATCAAATGAAAGTAAAACACATTCAAACAAAGCTAATTGATTCAAATGAAAGTCAAACACATTCAAACATAGCTTTTTGAATCATATGAAAGTCAAATGCATTCCACAAATCTAATTGAATCAAATGAAAGTCAAATGCATTCTACAAAGCGAAATGAATAAAATAAAAGTCAAATTCATTCAAACAAAGCTTTTTGAATCAAATGAAGGTCAAATGCATTCAACAAAGCTATCAAATGAAAGTCAAATGGATTCTACAAAGCTAATTAAATGAAATGAAAGTCAAACGTATTCAAACAAAGCTAATTGAATCAAATGAAATTCTAATACATTCTACAAAGCTAATAGAATCAAATAAAAGTCAAACACATTCAAACAAAGCATTTTGAATCAAATGAAAGTCAAATGCATTCAACAAAGCTAATTGAATAAAATGAAAGTCAAACACATTCAATCAAAGCTAATTGAATCAAATGAAAGTCTAATGCATTCTACAAAGCTAATTGAATCAAATGAAAGTCAAACACATTCAAACAAAGCTTTGAATCAAATGAAAGTCAAATGCATTCATCAAAGCTAATTAGATCAAATGAAAGTCAAATGCATTTAACAAAGCTAATTAAATCAAATGAAAGTAAAACACATTCAAACAAAGCTAATTGATTCAAATGAAAGTCAAACACATTCAAACAAAGCTTTTTGAATCATATGAAAGTCAAATGCATTCCACAAAGCTAATTGAATCAAATGAAAGTCAAACAAATTCAAACTAAGCTAATTGAATCAAATGAAAGTCTAATGCTTTCTACAAAGCTAATTGAATCAAATAAAGTCAAACACATTCAAACAAACCTTTTTGAATCAAATGAAAGTCAAATGCATTCATCAAAGCTAATTGAATCAAATGAAAGTCAAATGCATTCTACAAAGCTAATTAAATCAAATGAAAGTAAAACACATTCAAACAAAGCTAATTGATTCAAATGAAAGTCAAACACATTCAAACATAGCTTTTTGAATCATATGAAAGTCAAATGCATTCCACAAATCTAATTGAATCAAATGAAAGTCAAATGCATTCTACAAAGCGAAATGAATAAAATAAAAGTCAAATTCATTCAAACAAAGCTTTTTGAATCAAATGAAGGTCAAATGCATTCAACAAAGCTATCAAATGAAAGTCAAATGGATTCTACAAAGCTAATTAAATGAAATGAAAGTCAAACGTATTCAAACAAAGCTAATTGAATCAAATGAAATTCTAATACATTCTACAAAGCTAATAGAATCAAATAAAAGTCAAACACATTCAAACAAAGCATTTTGAATCAAATGAAAGTCAAATGCATTCAACAAAGCTAATTGAATAAAATGAAAGTCAAACACATTCAATCAAAGCTAATTGAATCAAATGAAAGTCTAATGCATTCTACAAAGCTAATTGAATCAAATGAAAGTCAAACACATTCAAACAAAGCTTTTGAATCAAATGAAAGTCAAATGCATTCATCAAAGCTAATTAGATCAAATGAAAGTCAAATGCATTAACAAAGCTAATTAAATCAAATGAAAGTAAACACATTCAAGCTAATTGATTCAAATGAAAGTCAAACACATTCAAACAAAGCTTTTTGAATCATATGAAAGTCAAATGCATTCCACAAAGCTAATTGAATCAAATGAAAGTCAAACAAATTCAAACTAAGCTAATTGAATCAAATGAAAGTCTAATGCTTTCTACAAAGCTAATTGAATCAAATAAAGTCAAACACATTCAAACAAACTTTTTGAATAAATGAAAGTCAAATGCATTCATCAAAGCTAATTGAATCAAATGAAAGTCAAATGCATTCTACAAAGCTAATTAAATCAAATGAAAGTAAAACACATTCAAACAAAGCTAATTGATTCAAATGAAAGTCAAACACATTCAAACATAGCTTTTTGAATCATATGAAAGTCAAATGCATTCCACAAATCTAATTGAATCAAATGAAAGTCAAATGCATTCTACAAAGCGAAATGAATAAAATAAAAGTCAAATTCATTCAAACAAAGCTTTTTGAATCAAATGAAGGTCAAATGCATTCAACAAAGCTATCAAATGAAAGTCAAATGGATTCTACAAAGCTAATTAAATGAAATGAAAGTCAAACGTATTCAAACAAAGCTAATTGAATCAAATGAAATTCTAATACATTCTACAAAGCTAATAGAATCAAATAAAAGTCAAACACATTCAAACAAAGCATTTTGAATCAAATGAAAGTCAAATGCATTCAACAAAGCTAATTGAATAAAATGAAAGTCAAACACATTCAATCAAAGCTAATTGAATCAAATGAAAGTCAATGCATTCTACAAAGCTAATTGAATCAAATGAAAGTCAAACACATTCAAACAAAGCTTTTGAATCAAATGAAAGTCAAATGCATTCATCAAAGCTAATTAGATCAAATGAAAGTCAAATGCATTTAACAAAGCTAATTAAATCAAATGAAAGTAAAACACATTCAAACAAAGCTAATTGATTCAAATGAAAGTCAAACACATTCAAACAAGCTTTTTGAATCATATGAAAGTCAAATGCATTCCACAAATCTAATTGAATCAAATGAAAGTCAAATGCATTCTACAAAGCGAAATGAATAAAATAAAAGTCAAATTCATTCAAACAAAGCTTTTGAAATCAAAATGAAGGTCAAATGCATTCAACAAAGCTATCAAATGAAAGTCAAATGGATTCTACAAAGCTAATTAAATGAAATGAAAGTCAAACGTATTCAAACAAAGAATTGAATCAAATGAAATTCTAATACATTCTACAAAGTAATAGAATCAAATAAAAGTAAACACATTCAAACAAAGCATTTGAATCAAATGAAATCAAATGCATTCAACAAAGCTAATTGAATAAAATGAAAGTCAAACACATTCAACAAAGTAATTGAATCAAATGAAAGTCTAATGCATTCTACAAAGCTAATTGAATCAAATGAAAGTCAAACACAATTCAAACAAAGCTTCTTGAATCAAATGAAAGTCAAATGCATTCATCAAAGCTAATTAGATCAAATGAAAGTCAAATCATTTAACAAAGCTAATTAATCAAATGAAAGTAAACACATTCAAACAAAGCTAATTGATTCAAATGAAAGTCAAACACATTCAAACAAAGCTTTTTGAATCATATGAAAGTCAAATGCATTCCACAAAGCTAATTGAATCAAATGAAAGTCAAACAAATTCAAACTAAGCTAATTGAATCAAATGAAAGTCTAATGCTTTCTACAAAGCTAATTGAATCAAATAAAGTCAAACACATTCAACAACAAAGCCTTTTTGAATCAAAATGAAAGTCAAATGCATTCATCAAAGCTAATTGAATCAAATGAAAGTCAATGCATTCTACAAAGCTAATTAAATCAAATGAAAGTAAAACACATTCAAACAAAGCTAATTGATTCAAATGAAAGTCAAACACATTCAAACATAGCTTTTTGAATCATATGAAAGTCAAATGCATTCCACAAATCTAATTGAATCAAATGAAAGTCAAATGCATTCTACAAAGCGAAATGAATAAAATAAAAGTCAAATTCATTCAAACAAAGCTTTTTGAATCAAATGAAGGTCAAATGCATTCAACAAAGCTATCAAATGAAAGTCAAATGGATTCTACAAAGCTAATTAAATGAAATGAAAGTCAAACGTATTCAACAAAGCTAATTGAATCAAATGAAATTCTAATACATTCTACAAAGCTAATAGAATCAAATAAAAGTCAAACACATTCAAACAAAGCATTTTGAATCAAATGAAAGTCAAATGCATTCAACAAAGCTAATTGAATAAAATGAAAGTCAAACACATTCAATCAAAGCTAATTGAATCAAATGAAGTCTAATGCATTCTACAAAGCTAATTGAATCAAATGAAAGTCAAACACATTCAAACAAAGCTTTTTGAATCAAATGAAAGTCAAATGCATTCATCAAAGCTAATTAGATCAAATGAAAGTCAAATGCATTTAACAAAGCTAATTAAATCAAATGAAAGTAAAACACATTCAAACAAAGCTAATTGATTCAAATGAAAGTCAAACACATTCAAACAAAGCTTTTTGAATCATATGAAAGTCAAATGCATTCCACAAAGCTAATTGAATCAAATGAAAGTCAAACAAATTCAAACTAAGCTAATTGAATCAAATGAAAGTCTAATGCTTTCTACAAAGCTAATTGAATCAAATAAAGTCAAACACATTCAAACAAACCTTTTTGAATCAAATGAAAGTCAAATGCATTCATCAAGCTAATTGAATCAAATGAAAGTCAAATGCATTCTACAAAGCTAATTAAATCAAATGAAAGTAAAACACATTCAAACAAAGCTAATTGATTCAAATTGAAAGTCAAACACATTCAAACATAGCTTTTTGAATCATATGAAAGTCAAATGCATTCCACAAATCTAATTGAATCAAATGAAAGTCAAATGCATTCTACAAAGCGAAATGAATAAAATAAAAGTCAAATTCATTCAAACAAAGCTTTTTGAATCAAATGAAGGTCAAATGCATTCAACAAAGCTATCAAATGAAAGTCAAATGGATTCTACAAAGCTAATTAAATGAAATGAAAGTCAAACGTATTCAAACAAAGCTAATTGAATCAAATGAAATTCTAATACATTCTACAAAAGCTAATAGAATCAAATAAAAGTCAAACACATTCAAACAAAGCATTTTGAATCAAATGAAAGTCAAATGCATTCAACAAAGCTAATTGAATAAAATGAAAGTCAAACACATTCAATCAAAGCTAATTGAATCAAATGAAAGTCTAATGCATTCTACAAAGCTAATTGAATCAAATGAAAGTCAAACACATTCAAACAAAGCTTCTTGAATCAAATGAAAGTCAAATGCATTCATCAAAGCTAATTAGATCAAATGAAAGTCAAATGCATTTAACAAAGCTAATTAAATCAAATGAAAGTAAAACACATTCAAACAAAGCTAATTGATTCAAATGAAAGTCAAACACATTCAAACAAAGCTTTTTGAATCATATGAAAGTCAAATGCATTCCACAAAGCTAATTGAATCAAATGAAAGTCAAACAAATTCAAACTAAGCTAATTGAATCAAATGAAAGTCTAATGCTTTCTACAAAGCTAATTGAATCAAATAAAGTCAAACACATTCAAACAAACCTTTTTGAATCAAATGAAAGTCAAATGCATTCATCAAAGCTAATTGAATCAAATGAAAGTCAAATGCATTCTACAAAGCTAATTAAATCAAATGAAAGTAAAACACATTCAAACAAGCTAATTGATTCAAATGAAAGTCAAACACATTCAAACATAGCTTTTTGAATCATATGAAAGTCAAATGCATTCCACAAATCTAATTGAATCAAATGAAAGTCAAATGCATTCTACAAAGCGAAATGAATAAAATAAAAGTCAAATTCATTCAAACAAAGCTTTTTGAATCAAATGAAGGTCAAATGCATTCAACAAAGCTATCAAATGAAAGTCAAATGGATTCTACAAAGCTAATTAAATGAAATGAAAGTCAAACGTATTCAAACAAAGCTAATTGAATCAAATGAAATTCTAATACATTCTACAAAGCTAATAGAATCAAATAAAAGTCAAACACATTCAAACAAAGCATTTTGAATCAAATGAAAGTCAAATGCATTCAACAAAGCTAATTGAATAAAATGAAAGTCAAACACATTCAATCAAAGCTAATTGAATCAAATGAAAGTCTAATGCATTCTACAAAGCTAATTGAATCAAATGAAAGTCAAACACATTCAAACAAAGCTTCTTGAATCAAATGAAAGTCAAATGCATTCATCAAAGCTAATTAGATCAAATGAAAGTCAAATGCATTTAACAAAGCTAATTAAATCAAATGAAAGTAAAACACATTCAAACAAAGCTAATTGATTCAAATGAAAGTCAAACACATTCAAACAAAGCTTTTTGAATCATATGAAAGTCAAATGCATTCCACAAAGCTAATTGAATCAAATGAAAGTCAAACAAATTCAAACTAAGCTAATTGAATCAAATGAAAGTCTAATGCTTTCTACAAAGCTAATTGAATCAAATAAAGTCAAACACATTCAAACAAACCTTTTTGAATCAAATGAAAGTCAAATGCATTCATCAAAGCTAATTGAATCAAATGAAAGTCAAATGCATTCTACAAAGCTAATTAAATCAAATGAAAGTAAAACACATTCAAACAAAGCTAATTGATTCAAATGAAAGTCAAACACATTCAAACATAGCTTTTTGAATCATATGAAAGTCAAATGCATTCCACAAATCTAATTGAATCAAATGAAAGTCAAATGCATTCTACAAAGCGAAATGAATAAAATAAAAGTCAAATTCATTCAAACAAAGCTTTTTGAATCAAATGAAGGTCAAATGCATTCAACAAAGCTATCAAATGAAAGTCAAATGGATTCTACAAAGCTAATTAAATGAAATGAAAGTCAAACGTATTCAAACAAAGCTAATTGAATCAAATGAAATTCTAATACATTCTACAAAGCTAATAGAATCAAATAAAAGTCAAACACATTCAAACAAAGCATTTTGAATCAAATGAAAGTCAAATGCATTCAACAAAGCTAATTGAATAAAATGAAAGTCAAACACATTCAATCAAAGCTAATTGAATCAAATGAAAGTCTAATGCATTCTACAAAGCTAATTGAATCAAATGAAAGTCAAACACATTCAAACAAAGCTTTCTTGAATCAAATGAAAGTCAAATGCATTCATCAAAGCTAATTAGATCAAATGAAAGTCAAATGCATTTAACAAAGCTAATTAAATCAAATGAAAGTAAAACACATTCAAACAAAGCTAATTGATTCAAATGAAAGTCAAACACATTCAAACAAAGCTTTTTGAATCATATGAAAGTCAAATGCATTCCACAAAGCTAATTGAATCAAATGAAAGTCAAACAAATTCAAACTAAGCTAATTGAATCAAATGAAAGTCTAATGCTTTCTACAAAGCTAATTGAATCAAATAAAGTCAAACACATTCAAACAAACCTTTTTGAATCAAATGAAAGTCAAATGCATTCATCAAAGCTAATTGAATCAAATGAAAGTCAAATGCATTCTACAAAGCTAATTAAATCAAATGAAAGTAAAACACATTCAAACAAAGCTAATTGATTCAAATGAAAGTCAAACACATTCAAACATAGCTTTTTTGAATCATATGAAAGTCAAATGCATTCCACAAATCTAATTGAATCAAATGAAAGTCAAATGCATTCTACAAAGCGAAATGAATAAAATAAAAGTCAAATTCATTCAAACAAAGCTTTTTGAATCAAATGAAGGTCAAATGCATTCAACAAAGCTATCAAATGAAAGTCAAATGGATTCTACAAAGCTAATTAAATGAAATGAAAGTCAAACGTATTCAAACAAAGCTAATTGAATCAAATGAAATTCTAATACATTCTACAAAGCTAATAGAATCAAATAAAAGTCAAACACATTCAAACAAAGCATTTTGAATCAAATGAAAGTCAAATGCATTCAACAAAGCTAATTGAATAAAATGAAAGTCAAACACATTCAATCAAAGCTAATTGAATCAAATGAAAGTCTAATGCATTCTACAAAGCTAATTGAATCAAAATGAAAGTCAAACACATTCAAACAAAGCTTCTTGAATCAAATGAAAGTCAAATGCATTCATCAAAGCTAATTAGATCAAATGAAAGTCAAATGCATTTAACAAAGCTAATTAAATCAAATGAAAGTAAAACACATTCAAACAAAGCTAATTGATTCAAATGAAAGTCAAACACATTCAAAACAAAGCTTTTTGAATCATATGAAAGTCAAATGCATTCCACAAAGCTAATTGAATCAAATGAAAGTCAAACAAATTCAAACTAAGCTAATTGAATCAAATGAAAGTCTAATGCTTTCTACAAAGCTAATTGAATCAAATAAAGTCAAACACATTCAAACAAACCTTTTTGAATCAAATGAAAGTCAAATGCATTCATCAAAGCTAATTGAATCAAATGAAAGTCAAATGCATTCTACAAAGCTAATTAAATCAAATGAAAGTAAAACACATTCAAACAAAGCTAATTGATTCAAATGAAAGTCAAACACATTCAAACATAGCTTTTTGAATCATATGAAAGTCAAATGCATTCCACAAATCTAATTGAATCAAATGAAAGTCAAATGCATTCTACAAAGCGAAATGAATAAAATAAAAGTCAAATTCATTCAAACAAAGCTTTTTTGAATCAAATGAAGGTCAAATGCATTCAACAAAGCTATCAAATGAAAGTCAAATGGATTCTACAAAGCTAATTAAATGAAATGAAAGTCAAACGTATTCAAACAAAGCTAATTGAATCAAATGAAATTCTAATACATTCTACAAAGCTAATAGAATCAAATAAAAGTCAAACACATTCAAACCAAAGCATTTTGAATCAAATGAAAGTCAAATGCATTCAACAAAGCTAATTGAATAAAATGAAAGTCAACACATTCAATCAAAGCTAATTGAATCAAATGAAAGTCTAATGCATTCTACAAAAGCTAATTGAATCAAATGAAAGTCAAACACATTCAAACAAAGCTTCTTGAATCAAATGAAAGTCAAATGCATTCATCAAAGCTAATTAGATCAAATGAAAGTCAAATGCATTTAACAAAGCTAATTAAATCAAATGAAAGTAAAACACATTCAAACAAAGCTAATTGATTCAAATGAAAGTCAAACACATTCAAACAAAGCTTTTTGAATCATATGAAAGTCAAATGCATTCCACAAAGCTAATTGAATCAAATGAAAGTCAAACAAATTCAAACTAAGCTAATTGAATCAAATGAAAGTCTAATGCTTTCTACAAAGCTAATTGAATCAAATAAAGTCAAACACATTCAAACAAACCTTTTTGAATCAAATGAAAGTCAAATGCATTCATCAAAGCTAATTGAATCAAATGAAAGTCAAATGCATTCTACAAAGCTAATTAAATCAAATGAAAGTAAAACACATTCAAACAAAGCTAATTGATTCAAATGAAAGTCAAACACATTCAAACATAGCTTTTTGAATCATATGAAAGTCAAATGCATTCCACAAATCTAATTGAATCAAATGAAAGTCAAATGCATTCTACAAAGCGAAATGAATAAAATAAAAGTCAAATTCATTCAAACAAAGCTTTTTGAATCAAATGAAGGTCAAATGCATTCAACAAAGCTATCAAATGAAAGTCAAATGGATTCTACAAAGCTAATTAAATGAAATGAAAGTCAAACGTATTCAAACAAAGCTAATTGAATCAAATGAAATTCTAATACATTCTACAAAGCTATAGAATCAAATAAAAGTCAAACACATTCAAACAAAGCATTTTGAATCAAATGAAAGTCAAATGCATTCAACAAAGCTAATTGAATAAAATGAAAGTCAAACACATTCAATCAAAGCTAATTGAATCAAATGAAAGTCTAATGCATTCTACAAAGCTAATGAATCAAATGAAAGTCAAACACATTCAAACAAAGCTTCTTGAATCAAATGAAAGTCAAATGCATTCATCAAAGCTAATTAGATCAAATGAAAGTCAAATGCATTTAACAAAGCTAATTAAATCAAATGAAAGTAAAACACATTCAAACAAAGCTAATTGATTCAAATGAAAGTCAAACACATTCAAACAAAGCTTTTTGAATCATATGAAAGTCAAATGCATTCCACAAAGCTAATTGAATCAAATGAAAGTCAACAAATTCAAACTAAGCTAATTGAATCAAATGAAAGTCTAATGCTTTCTACAAAGCTAATTGAATCAAATAAAGTCAAACACATTCAAACAAACCTTTTTGAATCAAATGAAAGTCAAATGCATTCATCAAAGCTAATTGAATCAAATGAAAGTCAAATGCATTCTACAAAGCTAATTAAATCAAATGAAAGTAAAACACATTCAAACAAAGCTAATTGATTCAAATGAAAGTCAAACACATTCAAACATAGCTTTTTGAATCATATGAAAGTCAAATGCATTCCACAAATCTAATTGAATCAAATGAAAGTCAAATGCATTCTACAAAGCGAAATGAATAAAATAAAAGTCAAATTCATTCAAACAAAGCTTTTTGAATCAAATGAAGGTCAAATGCATTCAACAAAGCTATCAAATGAAAGTCAAATGGATTCTACAAAGCTAATTAAATGAAATGAAAGTCAAACGTATTCAAACAAAGCTAATTGAATCAAATGAAATTCTAATACATTCTACAAAGCTAATAGAATCAAATAAAAGTCAAACACATTCAAACAAAGCATTTTGAATCAAATGAAAGTCAAATGCATTCAACAAAGCTAATTGAATAAAATGAAAGTCAAACACATTCAATCAAAGCTAATTGAATCAAATGAAAGTCTAATGCATTCTACAAAGCTAATTGAATCAAATGAAAGTCAAACACATTCAAACAAAGCTTCTTAATCAAATGAAAGTCAAATGCATTCATCAAAGCTAATTAGATCAAATGAAAGTCAAATGCATTTAACAAAGCTAATTAAATCAAATGAAAGTAAAACACATTCAAACAAAGCTAATTGATTCAAATGAAAGTCAAACACATTCAAACAAAGCTTTTTGAATCATATGAAAGTCAAATGCATTCCACAAAGCTAATTGAATCAAATGAAAGTCAAACAAATTCAAACTAAGCTAATTGAATCAAATGAAAGTCTAATGCTTTCTACAAAGCTAATTGAATCAAATAAAGTCAAACACATTCAAACAAACCTTTTTGAATCAAATGAAAGTCAAATGCATTCATCAAAGCTAATTGAATCAAATGAAAGTCAAATGCATTCTACAAAGCTAATTAAATCAAATGAAAGTAAAACACATTCAAACAAAGCTAATTGATTCAAATGAAAGTCAAACACATTCAAACATAGCTTTTTGAATCATATGAAAGTCAAATGCATTCCACAAATCTAATTGAATCAAATGAAAGTCAAATGCATTCTACAAAGCGAAATGAATAAAATAAAAGTCAAATTCATTCAAACAAAGCTTTTTGAATCAAATGAAGGTCAAATGCATTCAACAAAGCTATCAAATGAAAGTCAAATGGATTCTACAAAGCTAATTAAATGAAATGAAAGTCAAACGTATTCAAACAAAGCTAATTGAATCAAATGAAATTCTAATACATTCTACAAAGCTAATAGAATCAAATAAAAGTCAAACACATTCAAACAAAGCATTTTGAATCAAATGAAAGTCAAATGCATTCAACAAAGCTAATTGAATAAAATGAAAGTCAAACACATTCAATCAAAGCTAATTGAATCAAATGAAAGTCTAATGCATTCTACAAAGCTAATTGAATCAAATGAAAGTCAAACACATTCAAACAAAGCTTTTGAATCAAATGAAAGTCAAATGCATTCATCAAAGCTAATTAGATCAAATGAAAGTCAAATGCATTTAACAAAGCTAATTAAATCAAATGAAAGTAAAACACATTCAAACAAAGCTAATTGATTCAAATGAAAGTCAAACACATTCAAACAAAGCTTTTTGAATCATATGAAAGTCAAATGCATTCCACAAAGCTAATTGAATCAAATGAAAGTCAAACAAATTCAAACTAAGCTAATTGAATCAAATGAAAGTCTAATGCTTTCTACAAAGCTAATTGAATCAAATAAAGTCAAACACATTCAAACAAACCTTTTTGAATCAAATGAAAGTCAAATGCATTCATCAAAGCTAATTGAATCAAATGAAAGTCAAATGCATTCTACAAAGCTAATTAAATCAAATGAAAGTAAAACACATTCAAACAAAGCTAATTGATTCAAATGAAAGTCAAACACATTCAAACATAGCTTTTTGAATCATATGAAAGTCAAATGCATTCCAAAATCTAATTGAATCAAATGAAAGTCAAATGCATTCTACAAAGCGAAATGAATAAAATAAAAGTCAAATTCATTCAAACAAAGCTTTTTGAATCAAATGAAGGTCAAATGCATTCAACAAAGCTATCAAATGAAAGTCAAATGGATTCTACAAAGCTAATTAAATGAAATGAAAGTCAAACGTATTCAAACAAAGCTAATTGAATCAAATGAAATTAATACATTCTACAAAGCTAATAGAATCAAATAAAAGTCAAACACATTCAAACAAAGCATTTTGAATCAAATGAAAGTCAAATGCATTCAACAAAGCTAATTGAATAAAATGAAAGTCAAACACATTCAATCAAAGCTAATTGAATCAAATGAAAGTCTAATGCATTCTACAAAGCTAATTGAATCAAATGAAAGTCAAACACATTCAAACAAAGCTTTTTGAATCAAATGAAAGTCAAATGCATTCATCAAAGCTAATTAGATCAAATGAAAGTCAAATGCATTTAACAAAGCTAATTAAATCAAATGAAAGTAAAACACATTCAAACAAAGCTAATTGATTCAAATGAAAGTCAAACACATTCAAACAAAGCTTTTTGAATCATATGAAAGTCAAATGCATTCCACAAAGCTAATTGAATCAAATGAAAGTCAAA